>NC_081212.1:30272045-30277045 GCF_902713425.1 Acipenser ruthenus
TAGGGTTAGGGTTAGGGTTAGGGTTAGGGTTAGGGTTAGGGTTAGGGTTAGGGTTAGGGTTAGGGTTAGGGTTAGGGTTAGGGTTAGGGTTAGGGTTAGGGTTAGGGTTAGGGTTAGGGTTAGGGTTAGGGTTAGGGTTAGGGTTAGGGTTAGGGTTAGGGTTAGGGTTAGGGTTAGGGTTAGGGTTAGGGTTAGGGTTAGGGTTAGGGTTAGGGTTAGGGTTAGGGTTAGGGTTAGGGTTAGGGTTAGGGTTAGGGTTAGGGTTAGGGTTAGGGTTAGGGTTAGGGTTAGGGTTAGGGTTAGGGTTAGGGTTAGGGTTAGGGTTAGGGTTAGGGTTAGGGTTAGGGTTAGGGTTAGGGTTAGGGTTAGGGTTAGGGTTAGGGTTAGGGTTAGGGTTAGGGTTAGGGTTAGGGTTAGGGTTAGGGTTAGGGTTAGGGTTAGGGTTAGGGTTAGGGTTAGGGTTAGGGTTAGGGTTAGGGTAGGGTTAGGGTTAGGGTTAGGGTTAGGGTTAGGGTTAGGGTTAGGGTTAGGGTTAGGGTTAGGGTTAGGGTTAGGGTTAGGGTTAGGGTTAGGGTTAGGGTTAGGGTTAGGGTTAGGGTTAGGGTTAGGGTTAGGGTTAGGGTTAGGGTTAGGGTTAGGGTTAGGGTTAGGGTTAGGGTTAGGGTTAGGGTTAGGGTTAGGGTTAGGGTTAGGGTTAGGGTTAGGGTTAGGGTTAGGGTTAGGGTTAGGGTTAGGGTTAGGGTTAGGGTTAGGGTTAGGGTTAGGGTTAGGGTTAGGGTTAGGGTTAGGGTTAGGGTTAGGGTTAGGGTTAGGGTTAGGGTTAGGGTTAGGGTTAGGGTTAGGGTTAGGGTTAGGGTTAGGGTTAGGGTTAGGGTTAGGGTTAGGGTTAGGGTTAGGGTTAGGGTTAGGGTTAGGGTTAGGGTTAGGGTTAGGGTTAGGGTTAGGGTTAGGGTTAGGGTTAGGGTTAGGGTTAGGGTTAGGGTTAGGGTTAGGGTTAGGGTTAGGGTTAGGGTTAGGGTTAGGGTTTAGGGTTAGGGTTAGGGTTAGGGTTAGGGTTAGGGTTAGGGTTAGGGTTAGGGTTAGGGTTAGGGTTAGGGTTAGGGTTAGGGTTAGGGTTAGGGTTAGGGTTAGGGTTAGGGTTAGGGTTAGGGTTAGGGTTAGGGTTAGGGTTAGGGTTAGGGTTAGGGTTAGGGGTTAGGGTTAGGGTTAGGGTTAGGGTTAGGGTTAGGGTTAGGGTTAGGGTTAGGGTTAGGGTTAGGGTTAGGGTTAGGGTTAGGGTTAGGGTTAGGGTTAGGGTTAGGGTTAGGGTTAGGGTTAGGGTTAGGGTTAGGGTTAGGGTTAGGGTTAGGGTTAGGGTTAGGGTTAGGGTTAGGGTTAGGGTTAGGGTTAGGGTTAGGGTTAGGGTTAGGGTTAGGGTTAGGGTTAGGGTTAGGGTTAGGGTTAGGGTTAGGGTTAGGGTTAGGGTTAGGGTTAGGGTTAGGGTTAGGGTTAGGGTTAGGGTTAGGGTTAGGGTTAGGGTTAGGGTTAGGGTTAGGGTTAGGGTTAGGGTTAGGGTTAGGGTTAGGGTTAGGGTTAGGGTTAGGGTTAGGGTTAGGGTTAGGGTTAGGGTTAGGGTTAGGGTTAGGGTTAGGGTTAGGGTTAGGGTTAGGGTTAGGGTTAGGGTTAGGGTTAGGGTTAGGGTTAGGGTTAGGGTTAGGGTTAGGGTTAGGGTTAGGGTTAGGGTTAGGGTTAGGGTTAGGGTTAGGGTTAGGGTTAGGGTTAGGGTTAGGGTTAGGGTTAGGGTTAGGGTTAGGGTTAGGGTTAGGGTTAGGGTTAGGGTTAGGGTTAGGGTTAGGGTTAGGGTTAGGGTTAGGGTTAGGGTTAGGGTTAGGGTTAGGGTTAGGGTTAGGGTTAGGGTTAGGGTTAGGGTTAGGGTTAGGGTTAGGGTTAGGGTTAGGGTTAGGGTTAGGGTTAGGGTTAGGGTTAGGGTTAGGGTTAGGGTTAGGGTTAGGGTTAGGGTTAGGGTTAGGGTTAGGGTTAGGGTTAGGGTTAGGGTTAGGGTTAGGGTTAGGGTTAGGGTTAGGGTTAGGGTTAGGGTTAGGGTTAGGGTTAGGGTTAGGGTTAGGGTTAGGGTTAGGGTTAGGGTTAGGGTTAGGGTTAGGGTTAGGGTTAGGGTTAGGGTTAGGGTTAGGGTTAGGGTTAGGGTTAGGGTTAGGGTTAGGGTTAGGGTTAGGGTTAGGGTTAGGGTTAGGGTTAGGGTTAGGGTTAGGGTTAGGGTTAGGGTTAGGGTTAGGGTTAGGGTTAGGGTTAGGGTTAGGGTTAGGGTTAGGGTTAGGGTTAGGGTTAGGGTTAGGGTTAGGGTTAGGGTTAGGGTTAGGGTTAGGGTTAGGGTTAGGGTTAGGGTTAGGGTTAGGGTTAGGGTTAGGGTTAGGGTTAGGGTTAGGGTTAGGGTTAGGGTTAGGGTTAGGGTTAGGGTTAGGGTTAGGGTTAGGGTTAGGGTTAGGGTTAGGGTTAGGGTTAGGGTTAGGGTTAGGGTTAGGGTTAGGGTTAGGGTTAGGGTTAGGGTTAGGGTTAGGGTTAGGGTTAGGGTTAGGGTTAGGGTTAGGGTTAGGGTTAGGGTTAGGGTTAGGGTTAGGGTTAGGGTTAGGGTTAGGGTTAGGGTTAGGGTTAGGGTTAGGGTTAGGGTTAGGGTTAGGGTTAGGGTTAGGGTTAGGGTTAGGGTTAGGGTTAGGGTTAGGGTTAGGGTTAGGGTTAGGGTTAGGGTTAGGGTTAGGGTTAGGGTTAGGGTTAGGGTTAGGGTTAGGGTTAGGGTTAGGGTTAGGGTTAGGGTTAGGGTTAGGGTTAGGGTTAGGGTTAGGGTTAGGGTTAGGGTTAGGGTTAGGGTTAGGGTTAGGGTTAGGGTTAGGGTTAGGGTTAGGGTTAGGGTTAGGGTTAGGGTTAGGGTTAGGGTTAGGGTTAGGGTTAGGGTTAGGGTTAGGGTTAGGGTTAGGGTTAGGGTTAGGGTTAGGGTTAGGGTTAGGGTTAGGGTTAGGGTTAGGGTTAGGGTTAGGGTTAGGGTTAGGGTTAGGGTTAGGGTTAGGGTTAGGGTTAGGGTTAGGGTTAGGGTTAGGGTTAGGGTTAGGGTTAGGGTTAGGGTTAGGGTTAGGGTTAGGGTTAGGGTTAGGGTTAGGGTTAGGGTTAGGGTTAGGGTTAGGGTTAGGGTTAGGGTTAGGGTTAGGGTTAGGGTTAGGGTTAGGGTTAGGGTTAGGGTTAGGGTTAGGGTTAGGGTTAGGGTTAGGGTTAGGGTTAGGGTTAGGGTTAGGGTTAGGGTTAGGGTTAGGGTTAGGGTTAGGGTTAGGGTTAGGGTTAGGGTTAGGGTTAGGGTTAGGGTTAGGGTTAGGGTTAGGGTTAGGGTTAGGGTTAGGGTTAGGGTTAGGGTTAGGGTTAGGGTTAGGGTTAGGGTTAGGGTTAGGGTTAGGGTTAGGGTTAGGGTTAGGGTTAGGGTTAGGGTTAGGGTTAGGGTTAGGGTTAGGGTTAGGGTTAGGGTTAGGGTTAGGGTTAGGGTTAGGGTTAGGGTTAGGGTTAGGGTTAGGGTTAGGGTTAGGGTTAGGGTTAGGGTTAGGGTTAGGGTTAGGGTTAGGGTTAGGGTTAGGGTTAGGGTTAGGGTTAGGGTTAGGGTTAGGGTTAGGGTTAGGGTTAGGGTTAGGGTTAGGGTTAGGGTTAGGGTTAGGGTTAGGGTTAGGGTTAGGGTTAGGGTTAGGGTTAGGGTTAGGGTTAGGGTTAGGGTTAGGGTTAGGGTTAGGGTTAGGGTTAGGGTTAGGGTTAGGGTTAGGGTTAGGGTTAGGGTTAGGGTTAGGGTTAGGGTTAGGGTTAGGGTTAGGGTTAGGGTTAGGGTTAGGGTTAGGGTTAGGGTTAGGGTTAGGGTTAGGGTTAGGGTTAGGGTTAGGGTTAGGGTTAGGGTTAGGGTTAGGGTTAGGGTTAGGGTTAGGGTTAGGGTTAGGGTTAGGGTTAGGGTTAGGGTTAGGGTTAGGGTTAGGGTTAGGGTTAGGGTTAGGGTTAGGGTTAGGGTTAGGGTTAGGGTTAGGGTTAGGGTTAGGGTTAGGGTTAGGGTTAGGGTTAGGGTTAGGGTTAGGGTTAGGGTTAGGGTTAGGGTTAGGGTTAGGGTTAGGGTTAGGGTTAGGGTTAGGGTTAGGGTTAGGGTTAGGGTTAGGGTTAGGGTTAGGGTTAGGGTTAGGGTTAGGGTTAGGGTTAGGGTTAGGGTTAGGGTTAGGGTTAGGGTTAGGGTTAGGGTTAGGGTTAGGGTTAGGGTTAGGGTTAGGGTTAGGGTTAGGGTTAGGGTTAGGGTTAGGGTTAGGGTTAGGGTTAGGGTTAGGGTTAGGGTTAGGGTTAGGGTTAGGGTTAGGGTTAGGGTTAGGGTTAGGGTTAGGGTTAGGGTTAGGGTTAGGGTTAGGGTTAGGGTTAGGGTTAGGGTTAGGGTTAGGGTTAGGGTTAGGGTTAGGGTTAGGGTTAGGGTTAGGGTTAGGGTTAGGGTTAGGGTTAGGGTTAGGGTTAGGGTTAGGGTTAGGGTTAGGGTTAGGGTTAGGGTTAGGGTTAGGGTTAGGGTTAGGGTTAGGGTTAGGGTTAGGGTTAGGGTTAGGGTTAGGGTTAGGGTTAGGGTTAGGGTTAGGGTTAGGGTTAGGGTTAGGGTTAGGGTTAGGGTTAGGGTTAGGGTTAGGGTTAGGGTTAGGGTTAGGGTTAGGGTTAGGGTTAGGGTTAGGGTTAGGGTTAGGGTTAGGGTTAGGGTTAGGGTTAGGGTTAGGGTTAGGGTTAGGGTTAGGGTTAGGGTTAGGGTTAGGGTTAGGGTTAGGGTTAGGGTTAGGGTTAGGGTTAGGGTTAGGGTTAGGGTTAGGGTTAGGGTTAGGGTTAGGGTTAGGGTTAGGGTTAGGGTTAGGGTTAGGGTTAGGGTTAGGGTTAGGGTTAGGGTTAGGGTTAGGGTTAGGGTTAGGGTTAGGGTTAGGGTTAGGGTTAGGGTTAGGGTTAGGGTTAGGGTTAGGGTTAGGGTT